>NC_037674.1:41855507-41859261 GCF_003255815.1 Theropithecus gelada | reverse complement strand
AAAAAAAAAAAAAAAAAAAAAAAAAAAAAAAAAAAAAAAAAAAATCATGATTTAAATTTCTTGGTAAAATATGTATTGATGGCATAGGACTGGTATATGTAAAGGAATGAGTTATTGCAGTTCTAAATTCCACCACATATACTTCTGGGTTACTTTTTGAGGTGCCCGGTATGTAATACAGCTCAAGGATAAAAAAATGACTAAGATCAGGCCCCTTTGTGGGCTAATACAGTAATGAATGAATCAGACATACAACGTTGCCAGTAGTGTGGTAGGTGTTGTAATTAGAGGTATGAGTAGGTCACAGGGTGGGATGCAAAGGAGAGCATAGTTACATGTCCCTGGGGGTGGAGGGAGAGCTTCACAAAGGAGGATTCAGAAGAATTTTGATTTGGGGGTGGGAGGAAGAAGAAAGAAATGAAAAAGAAGAAAAAGTATTTTGAATGAACAGTAGAGGTCAGGCAGAGGTGATTTTGAATGAGGGAGCCACCTATGCAGAGGTATAAATTAACATGGATTTCAGGCTCCATATTCTATGGCAGTAAAAAAAAAAAAATAAGGCCTGGCACGGTGGCTCACGCTTGTAATCCCAGCACTTTGGGAGGCCAAGATGGGCGGATCCCTTGAGGCCAGGAGTTCGAGACCAGCCTGGCCAACATGGTGAAATCCCATCTCTTCTAAAAAATACAAAAAATTAGCCTGGCATGGTGGCACATGCCTGTAATCCCAGTTACTCGGGAGGCTAAGACAGTAGAATTGCTTGAACCCTGGAGGTGGAGGTTGCAGTGAGCTGAGATGGTGCCATTGCACTCCAGCCTGGGCGAAATGAGCAAAACTCCATCTCAAAAAAAAAAAAAAGAAAAAGATAAATTAACATGGACCATTCAGAGAATTACAAGCATGCTGAAATACAGGATACAAATAAGAGAACTGAATCTGAGATTTTTGTTTGTTGTGTGATATATTTTGTTTGTATCTTAAAAGAATAGTCTCCAAATTTTTTTGATCAGGCACCACAAAAGTAAAAATGTTTTGACCATTTTATTTGTGGCTTAAATACATTTACTTCTGTACTGATGCGATTTGCGATGTACTTTTTTTTTTTTTGAGAAGGAGTCTCATTCTGTCACCTGGGCTAGAGTGTAATGGTGTGATCTCGGCTCATTGCAACCTCCACCTCCTGAGTTCAAGTAATTCTCCTGCCTCAGCCTCCCAGTAGCTGGGATTACAGGTGCGCACCACCACACCCAGCTAATTTTTGTATTTTTAGTAGAAACGAGTTTCATCACGTTGGCCAGGCTGGTCTCAAACTCCTGATCTCAGGTGGTCCACCCGCCTTGGCCTCCCAAAGTGCTAGAGTTACAGGCGTGAGCCAGTGAGCCACTGCGCCTGACCTAAATTTAATTTTTGTAGTGACAGGATCTCACTATGTTCCCCAGGCTGGTCTCTATCTCTTGGCCTCAAACAGTCTGCCTTGGCCTCCCAACGTGCTGGGATTACAGGTGTGAGCCACTGTGCTTGGCCTCCAGCTGTTCCTTGGACATTTCAGGCACGTTTCTATTCTAAGGCTTTTGTATTGTTGTACTCTGCCTGGAACACTCTTCCCTTGTACCCCTCAAGTCTGCATCACTGTCTTACACTCTTCAAACCGTGCTCAAGTGACAACTCAGTGAAGCCTCCTCATTATACTGTTATAGTTGCATCCCCACTCCCATCATTTCTGACTCCCCTGTACTGTTTCCTTTTGCATTGCACTTATTTCCCTTTAATTTTTATATAGTTTACTTATGTTTTAGTTTGTTTTTACCACAATGATGGCATCTTGTAACACATTGAATATTTCTAGCTTTAGCTTCTTTGCCATAATCACTTGCCAATGAATGTTGCAGTAAATGAATTTCTTTTTTTTTTTTTTTTTTTGAGACGGAGTCTCGCTCTGTCACCCAGGCTGGAGTGCAGTGGCCGGATCTCAGCTCACTGCAAGCTCCGCCTCCCGGGTTCACGCCATTCTCCTGCCTCAGCCTCCCGAGTAGCTGGGACTACAGGTGCCTGCCACCTCGCCCGGCTAAGTTTTTTTGTATTTTTAGTAGAGACGGGGTTTCACTGTGTTAGCCAGGATGGTCTCGATCTCCTGACCTCGTGATCCGCCCGTCTCGGCCTCCCAAAGTGCTGGGATTACAGGCTTGAGCCACCGCGCCCGGCCTGTAAATGAATTTCATGTGTACTTCTAATTTTTAAAAATTTCACTTCATTTTTATTTACTTATTTATTTTTGAGACAGGACCTCACTCTGTCGCCCAGAGTGGAGCACAGTGGCATGATCACAGCTCTGCAGCCTTGACCTCCAGAGCTTAACCAATCCTCCCACCTCAGCCTCCTGAGTAGTTTGGACTACTGGCGTGCACCACCTGCCTGGCCAAGTTTTCTTTTTTATAGAGACAGGATCTCCCTATGTTTCTTTTTTTTTTTGAGGCGGAGTCTTGCTCTATCACCCAGGCTGGAGTGCAGTGGCAGGATCTCTGCTCACTGCAAGCTCTGCCTCCTGGGTTCATGCCATTCTCCTGCCTCAGCCTCCCGAGTAAATTACAGGCGCCTGCCACCACGCCCGGCTAATTTTTTGTGTTTTTAGTAGAGACAGGGTTTCACTGTGTTAGCCAGGATGGTCTCGATCTCGACCTCGTGATCCACCCTCCTCAGCCTCCCAAAGTGCTGGAATTACAGGTGTGAGCCAACACGCCTGGTTGGGGGTCTCCCTATGTTTCGCAGGCTGGTCTCAAACTCCTGGGTCCATGTGATCCTCCCACCTTGGTTTCCCAAAGTGCTGGGATTACAGGCATGAGCTGCTGCACTCTCATTTTAATCCTACTCAAAGGAACCAGCTGCTTCTTACAAAATATATTGTTTATATAAATAGGTCATCTACTACTGAATATACCTTTCTTTTCTTGGTTCATAAAAAGTAGTTTTTTTTTTTTTTTTTCCACTATTCTTTGTAATAGAGACGGGGTCTTGCTGTGTTGGTCACGTTGGTCTTGAACTCTTGTTCTCAAGCAGTCCTTCTGCCTCAGTTTCCCAAAGTGCCAGGATTACAGGCGTGAGCCACCTTGCCCAGTCAAAATTAGTTCTTTTTTTTTTTTTTTTTTTGAGGCGGAATCTCGCTCTGCCGCCCAGGCTGGAGTGCAGTGGCCAGATCTCAGCTCACTGCAAGCTCCGCCTCCCGGGTTTACGCCATTCTCCTGCCTCAGCCTCCCGAGTAGCTGGGACCACAGGTGCCGCCACCGCGCCCGGCTAGTTTTTTTGTATTTTTTTTTTAGTAGAGACGGGGTTTCACCGTGTTAGTCAGGATGGTCTCGATCTCCTGACCTCGTGATCCGCCCATCTCGGCCTCCCAAAGTGCTGGGTTTACAGGCTTGAGCCACCGCGCCCGGCCCAAAATTAGTTCTTTAAGTTCATTTGAACCCAGAAGTTAGGGACCAGAGTGGTCAACACCCATAGTCCCAGCTATTTAGAAGGCTGAGGCACGAGGATCCTTTGAGTCCAAGAAGTTTGAGGCTGGAGTGAACTATGATCATGCCACTGTACTCTAGCCTGGATGGCACAGTGAGACCCCATCTCTTGAAAAAACAAAAAAAAAATTAGTTATTTATGTATTTTGTTATTGGTTTAGAATCCTGCAACCCTGTAAGAGGAAGCACATTAAAAACTCCACGTTTCATAAGTGTTTTTTTTTTTTTTTTTTTTTTTTTTTTTTTTG
>NC_037674.1:41831690-41855458 GCF_003255815.1 Theropithecus gelada | reverse complement strand
AATTTTTAAAAATTTAAAAAAAAATTCTAACCACCTCTTTCCCTTTTAAAATTTTTTTTTTTTTTTTTTTTTTTTTTTTTTTGGAGATGGAGTTTCACCCTTGTTGCCCAGGCTGGAGTGCAATGGCATGACCTTGGCTCACCACAACCTCCGCCTCCCTGGTTCAAGCGATTCTCCTGCCTCAGCCTCCTAAATAGCTGGGATTACAGGCATGCGCCACCATGCCCGGCTAATTTTGTATTTTTAGTAGAGACAGGGTTTCACTATGTTGGTCAGGCTGGTCTTGAACTCCTGACCTCAGGTGATCTGCCTGCCTCAGCCTCCCAAAGTGCTGGGATTACAGGTGTGAGCCACTGGGCCTGGCTCATAAGTGGCTCTAATGCTTGTTTCTTAACTGCTTCAGCGATGTTTCCTACATATACTGTATCAGTATTTCCTGACAATGGAGGCCACTTTAGTTTCTTGCTACAATTTTGTTTTCCATGTCAGGAAGGAAAAGTGGCTTTTCATTTTTCACTATTAAGGAAGAAATCTTAAAAGGGAATTTGATTGTAAAGGGCTGAATTAAGTATCATATGATTTTTATATCTCACTGAAATAATTATAAAGGTCTGTCTTTATGTTTTAAATATTTTTTTTTTGTTTGCTTGTTTGTTTTTTGAGATGGAGTCTTGCTGTTGTCGCCTAGGCTGGAGTGCAGTGGCGCGATCTCGGCTTCCTGCCAGCTCTGCCTCCCAGGTTCACGCCATTCTCCTGCCTCAGCCTCCTGAGTAACTGGGACTACAGGTGCCTGCCACCATGCCTGGCTAATTTTTGTATTTTTTGAAGAAGAGACAGGGTTTCACTGTGTTAGCCAGGATGGTCTCGATCTCCTGACCTTGTGATCTGCCTGCCTCGGCCTCCCAAAATGCTGGGATTACAGGCATGAGCCACCACACCCAGCCCTTAAATTTTTTTAAATTGTGATGGTTTTTCTATAATTAGCTAATATTTCAAGGCATAATATATACATAGAACAAGCATAGTATATATAAAGACATATTTCAAATGGTGACTTGAATGTTTTGACCAACTTGTCAGATGTGATGGGGTTTATCTTTTTTTTTTTTTGAGACGGAGTCTCGCTCTGTCGCCCAGGCTGGAGTGCAGTGGCCGGATCTCAGCTCACTGCAAGCTCCGCCTCCCGGGTTTACGCCATTCTCCTGCCTCAGCTTCCCAGGTAGCTGGGACTACAGGCGCCCGCCACCATGCCTGGCTAGTTTTTTTGTATTTTTTTAGTAGAGACGGGGTTTCACCGTGTTAACCAGGATGGTCTCGATCTCCTGACCTTGTGATCCGCCCGTCTTGGCCTCCCAAAGTGCCAGGATTACAGGCTTGAGCCACCGTGCCTGGCCTATCTTTTTTTTAAATTTCATAATATGAATGATGTAGATAGAAGGTAAAGTGTCAGCTCTGCTGTTTTTTTATTTTGCTTGTGCTTCTATTCTACTTACAGACATTTTGTTATTTTGTAGAATCTTTTTAACCTAACACTTGTGCATTTTGTTGGGGTTGTTTGGTTAAAGTAAGATGAAATCCGTAAGTTTATTTGACTGGGCAATCAGAAACAGCTGTATATCTGAAATTGTAAAGTGAGTAGGGGCCCCATTCTCCACCCTTTTACAGTGTGGATCTTGCCTATAGAGTGGCTCACAGATCAGACAGTAACTATCATAAGGACAAGGGACAGTTAACAACTGCCAGTCTCATTTTAAATGTGTTAGTAAAACATAGTTCTTCTTAATTCTTAAATGAAATATAAATGGAAGATCTATTATTTACTTTCATACCACTGTGGATCATTTTGGGGACATCTTACCTTGAGTTAACTGGTTTACAGGGCTTTAAGAATTTATTACTTATAATGTAAGCCACACTGAATTTAAAAAGAAATTCATTTGGAAATATGTCCATAGATTTTTAAATTTCTTTTTTCATTTGTCTGTGTTTAACTCTACAAAAGATAATGTTCTATATAAACTTACCTTTTACTGGCTGGATGCATTGGCTCATGCCTGTAATCTCAGCACTTTGAGAGGCTGAGGCAAGTGGATCACCTCAGGTCAGGAATTTGAGACCAGCCTGGTCAACATAGTGAAACCCTGTTTCTACTAAAAATACAAAAATTAGCTGGGCATGGTGGCGGGTGCCTGTAATCCCAGCTACTTGGGAGGCTGATGGAGGAAAATCACTTGAACCTGGGAGGTGGAGGTTGCAGTGAGCCAAGATCGAGCCATTGTACTCTAGCCTAGGTTACAAGAGCGAAACTCTATCTCAAAAAATAAAATAAAATAAAATAAAATAACCTTTTCCCATATAGTCACTGGGAAACTATTGAAATGTGTTGGTTTAATGTAGAACAAGAATATGGTTTGGATTCCTTAAGCTCTTTGATTAGGCCAAGCATAAAATATTTCTAATTACAACCTTTCTTTTCTTTTTTTTTTTTTGAGACAGAGTCTTGCTCTGTAACCTAGGCTGGAATGCAGTGGTGCGATGCGATCTTGCTCACTGCTACTTCCGCCTCCCAGGTCCCGGTTCAAGCAAGTCTCCTGCCTCAGCCTCCCGAGTAGCTGGGATTATAGGCATGTGCCACCGTGCCCAGCTAATTTTTTTATATTTTTAGTTGAGATGGGGTTTTACCACGTTGACCAGGCTGGTCTTGAACTCCTGACCTTGTGATCCACCCGCCTTGGCCTACCAAAGTGCTGGGATTACAGGCGTGAGCCACCGTGCCCGGCCTTCATGCATATTTTAAATTGTATTTTCATTTGACTTAACATGCCTTTTTAAACTGAATTATAAATATTTCTTATTTAATTGAATCAAGCATGTATTCACAACATTCTTATACCTCACAAATTGTTTCTTCAGGTCTGGCACCGTGCCACTTTAAATCCTTTTTCAATGAGAAGCCCTTCTCTAACTAGTCTAACACTGCAGATGTACTGTTTCTTTTCTGTTGCAGATGAAGTTGCGGAAAATAATGAACATGATGTAACTGCTACTGAATTAGATCCCTTTCTGACAAACTCATCTGAAAGTGAGATATTTGCTTCTGAGTCAAGTAGAAGCCTAACAGAAGAGCAACAACAAAGAATTGAGAGAAATAAACAACTGGCCTTGGAAAGAAGGCAGGCAAAGCTGCTGAGTAATAGTCAGTCCCTAGAAAATGGTAAATTTTATGCCAAATTTTATGTGCTACCATTAATATATCAAGGACATGTTAGATATTTTAACATCTCTGCTAGCCCCCAAAATAAAATACTTCTAGGAGTGGAAAAGTGTGATATTAAATTTATGTATATTTTAGAGACTGTGTGTGTGAGAGAGGAGGGAGAGAATGTATGTGTTCCTCAAAGAATAAATGAATCCAGGATGGTTTTCTAGATAGCTGAGCACCTCTTAAAAAATTATTTTAATCACCTGGCCAGGCGCGGTGGCTCATGCCTGTAGCCTCAGCACTTTGGGAGGCCAAGGTGGGTAGATCACCTGGAGACCAGCCTGGCCAACATGGTGAAACCCCATCTCTATACTAAAATTACAAAAATTAGCCAGGCATGGTGGTGCACACCAGTAATCCCAGCTACTCCGGAGGCTGAGGTACAGGAATCACTTGAATCAAGAAGGTGGAGGTTGCAGTGAGCCAAGATCGTGCCACTGCACTCCAGCCTGGGTGAGTGAGTGAGACTCTTGAAAAGAAAAAAAATTTTAATCACTTAAAATTGATTTTAAATTCTTGATAAACTTATTCTTCCCTGACTCCTTAAAGCATGTGTCATATACTATTACCTTTAGGACAATAATTATAATAATACATAAAGAAAAGAAAAGGCCAGGTGCGGTGGCTCATGCCTGTAATCCCAGCACTTTAGGAGGCCAAGGTGGGCGGATCACCTAAGGTCAGGAGTTCAAGACTAGCCTGGCCAACATGGTGAAACCCCATCTCTACTAAAAATACAAAAATTAACTGTGCATGGTGGTGTGCACCTGTAATCCCAGTCACTTGGGAGGCTGAGGCAGAATTGCTTGAATCCAGGAGGTGGAGGTTGCAGTGAGCTGAGATCAACCCATTGCACTCCAGCCTGGGCGACAAGAGCAAAACTCCATCTCAAAAAAAAAAAAAAGAAGAGGCCGGGTGTGGTGGCTTGCGTCTGTAATCCTAATACTTTGGGAGGCCGAGGCGGGTGGATCACAAGGTCAGGAGATCGAGACCATCCTGGCCAACATGATGAAACCCTGTCTCTACTAAAAATACAGAAATTAGCCGGGCATGGTGGTGTGTGCCTGCCTGTAATCCCAGCTACTCGGGCTGAGGCAGGAGAATTGCTTGAACCTGGGAAGTGGAGGTTGAAGCGAGCTGAGATCAGGGCCACTACACTCCAGCCTGGGTGACAGAGCAAGACTCCTCTCCCCCTACCAAAAGAAAAAAAAAATGCTTTTTCTTGTGTTTTGTCACTTGGTTGTGAGTTGTACTTTAAAAGTAGCTGTTTAATTTGCTTATCTGTAGCATTCCCTTCTCACTTCTAAAACTGCCTGAAAAATTGCTTTATTAAAAAAAATTATTATTATTACTATTTTTAGAAACTGTCAATCTGTCACCCAGGCTAGAGTGCAGTGGTGTGATCTTGACTCACTGCAGCCTTGAACTTCTGGTCTGAAGCAATCCTCCAGCATTGGGCTTCCAAAGTGCTGGGATTACAGGTGTGAGCCAGTGTACCTGGCCTAAATTTGCTGTTTTTAACAGAGATTGTGGATTTGGAAACTACATAACCAAATTTGTTAAAACTATATTTAGAAAGAATTGCAAGTTGGTTTTCAATGAAATAAGCAGGATTGTGTGTATCTTTCTTAATTTCCAATTCAGTTTTTCCTTTCAAAATGGAAAAATAAGAATTATAGGCCCAGCACACTGGCTCTTGCCTGTAATCCCAGCACTTTGGGAGGCTGAGGCGGGCAGATCACTTGAGCCCGGGAGTTCAAGACCAGCCTGGGCAACATAGTGAGACCCTGTCTCTACAAAAAAAAAAAAAAAAAAAAAGATTCCATGTTGTAAAAGAAGTTTCACCCCATATATTAAAATTTTCAAGTGAAAATTATTTTGGCTACTTTTTCTTTTCAATTAAGATGAATTTACTTTTTCTTTTCTTTTTTTAGATGGAGTCTTGCTCTGTAGCTCAGGCTGGAGTGCAGTGGCATGATCTCAGCTCACTGCAACCTCTGCCTCCTGGGTTCAAGCAATTCCCCTGCTTCAGCCTCCCAAGTAGCTAAGACTACAAGTGCATGCCATGACGCCTGGCTAATTTTTTTTTTTTTTTTTTGAGACAGAGTCTCGCTCTGCCGCCCAGGCTGGAGTGCAGTGGCCGGATCTCAGCTCACTGCAAGCTCCGCCTCCTGGGTTTACGCCATTCTCCTGCCTCAGCCTCCCGAGTAGCTGGGACTACAGGCGCCCGCCACCTCGCCCAGCTAGTTTTTTGTATTTTTTAGTAGAGACGGGGTTTCACCGTGTTAGCCAGGATGGTCTCGATCTCCTGACCTCGTGATCCGCCCGTCTCGGCCTCCCAAAGTGCTGGGATTACAGGCTTGAGCCACCGCGCCCGGCCCGCCTGGCTAATTTTTGTATTTTTAGTAGAGATGGGGTTTCACTGTGTTGGCCAGGCTGGTATTGAACTCCTGACCTCGTGATCTGCCCGCCTCAGCCTCCCAAAGTGCTGGGATTAGAGGCGTGACCCATCGCACCCGGCTGAATTTACTTTTTCTTTTTCTTTTTTTATTTTTTGAGATGGAGTCTCACTCTGTCGCCCAGGATGGAGTGCAGTGGCACGATCTCGGCTCACTATAAGCTCTGCCTCCTTCGTCCACACCATTCTCCTGCCTCAGCCTCCAGAGTAGCTAGGACCACAGGTGCCCGCCACCATGCCTGGCTAATTTTTTGTATTTTTAGTGGAGATGGGGTTTCACCGTGTTAGCCAGGATGGTCTCGATCTCCTGACCTCGCCGCCTGCCTCGGCGTCCCAAAGTGCTGGGATTACAGGCGTGAGCCACCACGCCAGGCCAATTTACTTTTTCTTTATAAATGGATGTTTTATTAGTACCATGTGAAACATTATATGAAGATAGCATTTTTTTTTTTTTTTTTTTTGAGACGGAGTCTCGCTCTGTCGCCCAGGCTGGAGTGCAGTGGCCGGATCTCAGCTCACTGCAAGCTCCGCCTCCCGGGTTTACGCCATTCTCCTGCCTCAGCCTCCCGAGTAGCTGGGACTACAGGCGCCCGCCACCTCGCCCGGCTAGTTTTTTGTATTTTTTAGTAGAGACGGGGTTTCACCGCGTTAGCCAGGATGGTCTCGATCTCCTGACCTCGTGATCCGCCCGTCTCGGCCTCCCAAAGTGCTGGGATTACAGGCTTGAGCCACCGCGCCCGGCCGAAGATAGCATTTTTTTGATGGCAGTGGCTTCCTTGCTGTCAATATCAAATATACCTGGCAATTGGTATTTAAAGCTTACCTCTGTTTATCATACACAACTTAAAATTTGTCCAAATGGAAATAAGTACTTTAAAGTTTCTTATGGATCACTCTGACATAAAACTTAAATGCATTTGGTTTTTATTGGACCTCTTTTTAGTAGTTACGATTTTTGTTTTTAGATGGGGCCTCGCTCTGTTGCCCAGACTGGAGTGTAGTTGCTGATCTCGGCTCACTGCAACTTCTGCCTCCCAGGTTCAAGCAATTCTCCTGTCTCAGCCTCCCTAGTAGCTGGGATTACAGGTGTGCTCCACCATGTCCGGCTAATCTTTGTATTTTTTGTAGAGGCAGGGTTTCATCATATTGGCCAGACTGGTCTTGAACTCCTGACCTTGAGTGATCTGCCTGCCTCAGCCTCCCAAAGTGCCGAGATTACAGGCATGATCCACTGTGCCCGGCCAATAATAGTTTTGATTTTGAATAAGAACAGTTACATTTGACTGTGATCCAAGAGTGTGAATTTAATAACATTCAAAACCATTTTGCTTTTTTTTGTTGTTGTTGTTACAGGGTCTCACCTTGTCACCCAGGCTGGAGTACAGTGGCACGGTCACAGTTTGCCATCATACCCAGCTAATTTTGTTTTGTTTTGTTTTGTTTTGTTTTGTTGACATGGGGTCTCACTATGTGGCCCAGGCTGGTCCTGAACTCCTGAGCTCCAGTGATCCTCCCACCTCAGCCTTCCAAATTGGTGGGATTGGGCCTGGCCTCTCTTGCATTTAAAATGGATCTTAGTTGTATAAAAATGGGTTTATAGGCCAGGCATGGTAGCTCATGCCTATAATCCTAGGACTTTGGGAGCCTGAGGCGGGCGGATCACCTGAGGTCAGGAGTTCAAGACCAGTCTGGCCAACATAGTGAAACCCTGTCTCTACTAAAAATACGAAAATTAGCCGGGTGTGGTGGCAGGCACCTGTAATCCCAGCTACTCGGGAAGCTGAGGCAGGAGAATCGCTTGAACCCAGCAGAGGTTGCAGTAAGCCCAGATTGCTCCATTGCACTCCAGCCAAGGTGATGGAGCGAGATTCCATCTCAAAAAAAAAAAAAAAAAAGTGTATTTAGAAGAAAGTGATCATAATTAACATTAAGTGATCATAGATTTCATTTTACTAAACTAAGCTTTTGAAGAGGTTTGTACTTCTGTGGTAAGATTGGATCAGGTACTTATAATGAATAATAATGGTATGATTTTTTTCAGATATGTTAATGAATACAGCCAGGGCGCACATGGTTGAAGAGGTTAATACTGATGAAGATCAAAAGGACGAGTCAAATGGATTAAACGAAGACATTCTAGACAATCCATGTAATGATGCTATTGCTAATACTTTAAGTGAAGAAGAGGAATTAAAATTAGAGGAAACACTGCTGGACCAGTCTTTTAAAAATGTGCAACAGCAACTTGATGCTACATCCAGAAATACTACTGAAGCTAGATAAGTTTCCATTAAGAGAAAATGTATCTGTTAAGTCATCATCCTGCAAGCTTGGCGTTACTATGTATTTTTTCTTCTTGGAGTGAAAATCCTTAGGTAGTAAAACTTTTACAGATTATTGTTTAAAATCTGGTAATCTGGTATTTATTTATAATTATGCTTGTCACTTTAGTTAAATCTATTTGTTCTCTTTAGTGTTGGGTTTTATATAGATGTTTCTTCATAAAATGATTAGTAGGTAATAAGGAGTTTCTGCTGCTGGTCTGTCATTGAATGCCTTGTTTTCACTAAGCTTGGAGGTTTTGTTTCTGTTGTTTACTGCTCCTTGCAAAACAGGGTTAACCCATGGACAGTGTGCCCAGAATAGTCTGGGTGAAGTTTATTTGTTTGTTTGTTTGTTTTGAGACAGTCTCGCTCTGTCAGCCAGGCTGGAGTGCAGTGGCACAATCTCGGCTCACTGCAGCCTCCACCTCCTGGGCTCAAGCAATTCTGCCTCAGCCTCCCGAGTAGCTGGGATTACAGGCATGTGCCACCACGCCCGGTTAATTTTTGTATTTTCGGTAGAGACAGGGTTTCACCATGTTGGCCAGGCTGGTCTTGAACTCCTAACCTCAGGTAATCCGGCCCCCTTGGCCTCCCAAAGTGCTGGGATTACAGGCGTGAGCCACCGCGCCCAGCCTGGGTGAAGTTTTAAGATGTACATATATTCAATATTAATGTCAGTTTTTAAAAGAAGTAAAAATTTTCTTAAAAACTATCTACAGGCTTTGTGGGTGTTTTTCATTGCTATTTAGTTCTGCAGTTTACACTTTTGGTAAATACAAGGTTTTTACATGTTTTTTAAGGAGTTACTTTAATAGTTAAAAGGTCACATGAAAGGCTAATACATTACCTGACCCTCATAGGTGCTAGGGTAGTTCAAAGAATGCTTTTTGGTAACTTACTGACTAGTTGGAGTGAAACTTGCAAAGTATCATGGGGAACATAGCATCTAGGTAGGATTCATAGGAAAGACTTTGCTTTTGATGGAGAAGATTCCCAGTATTGGGAAGCACATGTACAATCATGATACAGAATAAGATTGAGGGGATAAGGAATATTTTAGGAATGCTGATTTTGAGACTAGAGGCATTAGGGCCAAATCATGAGAACACCTGATTGGACTTCCTCCTGCCAGGTAGAGGGGGTAGTTACAAATAAGAAAGGTTAGTGTTAGGAAAGGCTCTCCCACCCCACTCCCTCACCCCTACCCCAAGCCCCCCGCCACTATTTTTGTGTGTGTGTGTGTGTGTGTGTCGGTCTCACTGTCACTCAGGCTGGAATACAGTGGCCCACTCCTAACTCACTGCAGCCTCAAACTCCTGGGGCTCAAGCAATCCTCTTGCCTTAGCTTCCCAAGTAGCTACGACTGCACACATGTACCACCATGCCTGGTTAATGTTTTAATTTTTGTAGAGATGGTGTCTCACTCTGTTGACCAGGCTGGTCCTGGGCTCCTGGCCCCAAGTGATCTTCCATGGCACTTGGCCTCTCACTCTCTTTTCCCTTGGGGAAAGGGCAGAGTGATGGTGCTAGACTGGCTTCCATCTACAAAGCCAGGACAGACAGGCATCTTCTTTTCAGGCTTTCTGACTCCAGGTGGGGACAGGGCATGACAAAGATGGTTTGATGGAAAAGCCAGGAAGGTGAGCACAAGGAGAACATCTGGGATGGGGGTCAGGGGGTTGGTTTGTGGGCCTGCTGGGAACTGCCACGAGGACAGGGCAAGAGACATGTGCATTAGGAGGATTGTGGCTAACTGCAGCCAATAGGGGATCAGCTAGAAGATGGAGAGCAGTTTCAAGGTGCCACCAAATGCCTATAGAAACTGCTTCCTCAGGAGGGCCTGTTCAGGCTTCTGTCTACCCTCACAAACTACACTACTGAGAAAGAAGGGTTAATTTTTCTTTTTCTTTTTGAGACAGAGACTCACTCTGTCACCCAGGCTGGACAGCAGTGGCGCGATCTTGGCTCACTGCAACCTCCACCTCACAGGTTCAAGCAATTCTCTGCCTCAGCCTCCCGAGTAGCTGGGATTACAGGCACCTGCCACCAAACAAGGCTATTTTGTATTTTTAGTAGAGATGGGGTTTCACCATGTTGGCCAGGATGGTCTCGATCTCCTGATGTTGTGATCCACCCATCTCAGCCTCCCAAAGTGCTGGGATTATAGGTGTGAGCCGCCGTGCTTGGCCAAGAGTTAATTTTTCTAGTGGGGTGTTTGCTGGCAAAGTAACGAGTTTTCAACAAGGGGAAGGCCAATGCACCTCATCAAAGTGGGAGGGTGGGAAGGGAGGCCTGTGACAGAACTTTACCTGCACCTTACCACCTGCCCTGTGTCCTATTCCCAACTAGTACTGGAGACAGCAGGGAAGGACTGAGTCAAATATGAAATAGGAGTTTTAAGCAGAGAGGTGGACTCAGGACTAAGTCTTATTATCTGAAAGTGACTGAAAATTACCTGACAGATGTCAGAGGGGCCTATGATCCAAATGTAATTACTGGAAAAATAAAACATTTGAAAGAACTGATTGGAGACAAGATAACCAATAATTTTGGGTTTATTAAACTATTAGAAAGGGGCTAGCAATCTGCAGAGCCACCACTTACTGTCCACTCATTACTGAAAACTCAGTTTCCATAGTGACCTAATTATAATTTAATGCAACTTCAATGAATGAAAGAACTTTTTTTTGAGATGGAGTCTTGCTCTGCTGCCCAGGCTGGAATGCAGTGGTGTAATCTCAGTTCACTGCAACCTCTTCCTCCTGGGTTCAGGCAGTTCTCCTGCTTCCACCTCCCAAGTAGCTGGGACTACAGGCATGAGCCACCATGCCCGGCTGAGAACATTTTACATATATGTGAAATAGTTACCCAGTCCTGATCAACTAGAGCACTGAGTGACACACATTAAATGTTAAGTTTGAAAAGACTGTAAAACATTCACATATGACAGCTCTTAGTGAAGTAAGAGCCTTTCATATTCCATAATTGTTTGAAACATCCAGGAGAGCTAGGTCCCGTATCTCCTCTAGAAGTGTGTATAGGCTCCTTCCCTTTGTTTGGCAATATTCTTGATATTCTTCCTGAATGATGTTTACTTTGACCTCTTGGGCAAGCTGAGCTTCTTCCATAGATTTAGTTACTTCTTTCACTAACTCACTCTTCAGCAAAGGGGAGCTCTGATGAATAAGTTCTGTATTTGGTATCTTGTATGGTTTGTTACTAATTATTTCAAGTCTGATTGTATCAGAATGGCAACGTGAGGCCTGTACGGATATTCTTACCTAGCATAGAGAAGAAAATACATATTACTAAATCACATTATTTGTTCCTTACATTTTAAATATTAATAATACTTAATAGAAATACAGACTTACGGTTACATGGTCAAACAAATGGAACGTAACAGATTCCCCATCTGTTGTAGTAGAGGTAATTTTGTTTTGAAATTGTTGAAGGGATCCTGGTTTCCATGCAGAACGGCTATCTGGGCCAGATGAGATGACTAAACCATCTTTATTTTTTAGATAAGCAGCACCTTTAATCCCAAACCTATATTATGACCAGAATATAAATCCAGAGACAATGTATTCTTAGTACACAGATCTTGTATGCTTATCTAGAATACTAGTTTTTCTCCTAGATTAAAAACAAATTACTTTTCCTGTGGTTTACCTCCAAGTATTTATTTCACCTTAGCAGATGGAAACAAAGTATTTTGTTAGATAAGAAAGACCCTAAAATGGACATAGATGTGTATATATATACACACATTCCAATCTTCACTTTATTTTTTTTGAGACAGATTCTTGCTCTGTCACCCAGGCTGGAGTGCAATGGCACGATCTTGGCTCACTGCAACCTCTGCCTCCCGGGTTCAAGTGATTCTCCTGCCTCAGCCTCCCAGGTAAATGGGATTTCAGGCACGCGTCACCACGCCCGGCTAATTTTTGTACTTTTAGTAGAGACGGGGTTTCACCATGTTGGCCAGGCTGGTCTCGAACTCCTGACCTCAGGTGATCTGCCCACCTTGGCCTCCCATAGTGCTGGGATTATAGGCGTGAGCCACCCCTGGCCTCCAATCTTCACATTTATATACTGAATCATATGTTACATTATGTACATATAACTAGTTGCTTAAATATCTTAATAAATTGTATCTATGTACAGTTTGTGTTCTACACTTTTACCGATGATTTGTTATGCACCATTGCATTAGATGTAACATACCTGGGTATAAATACAAGCACACCATTTGTTCGAATTGAATAAATAACTCCATCAGATATGCAACGCTCCTCGGTGGCAGGGTCTTTGTCTTTGAAGTACATGCACTGGAAGAGCTCAGTAGACTGCTTCTGAGAATGCTGTGCTGCCTGTAAGAAGCACAACTCCAAAGTATTATAACACTCCCCTGGCATTCCCCGAAGAAATGAAATTCATATTCATTCAAATGTGAGATTCTGTAAAACTATTAACATAAAAATTGTTCTCTATTATGAAATTAAATTACTTTTTGTGGGAACTTAACTATCTAGTATTATCTCTTCAAAAATGTCTTAGAAAATGAATTATTTTATAAAATGAAACCCATTTTTAGTTCATGAAATTAGAGGTCAGCAAATTTGAGTCAAGTCCACCTTGGGTACAGGAAAAGTATCACATATGTCTTACTTGCCATTTCTTTCTTCTCTTTTCTTTTTTTTTTTTTTTTTTTGAGACGGAGTCTCGCTCAGTTGCCCAGGCTGGAGTGCAGTGATGCGATCTTGGCTCACTGTAAGCTCCACCTCCTGGGTTCACACCATTCGCCTGCCTCAGCCTCCCGAGTAGCTGGGACTACAGGCGCCCGCCACCACGCCCGGATAATTTTTTTTTGTATTTTTAGTAGAGATGGGGTTTCACCGTGTTAGCCAGGATGGTCTCGATCTCCTGACCTCATGATCCGCCCACCTCGGCCTCCCAAAGTGCTGGGATTACAGGTGTGCGCCACCCCGCCCGGCCAGCCTTTCTTTTCAAACCTGTCCTACGAAAACCCTATTGGTGGAAGTCTAAATTAGCACTACTGATAAGGAAGACAATTTAGTAATATGTATCAAAGTTTCTTTTTGTTTTTTGAAGATGGAGTCTCACTCTGTCGCCTAGGCTGGAGTGCAATAGTGTGATCTTGGCTCCCTGCAACCTCCACTCCCGGGTTCATGTGATTCTCCTGTGTCAGCCGCCCGATTAGCTGGGATTACAGGCGCGCACCACCATGCCTGGCTAATTTTTTTTTTTTTTTTGAGAAGGAGTCTCGCACTGTCACCCAGGCTGGAGTGCAGTGGCGCGATCTCGGCTCACTGCAAGCTCCGCCTCCCGGGTTCACGCCATTCTCCTGCCTCAGCCTACCGAGTAGCTGGGACTACAGGCGCCCATCACCTCGCCCAGCTAATTTTTTGTATTTTTAGTAGAGATGGGGTTTCACCATTTTAGCCAAGATGGTCTCGACCTCCTGACCTCGTGATCCGCCCATCTCAGCCTCCCAAAGTACTGGGATTACACGCGTGAGCCACTGCGCCCAGCCTAATTTTTATATTTTTAGTAGTAACGGGGTTTCACCATGTTGGCCAGACTGGTCTCGAACTCCTGAACTCAGTGATCCACCGGCCTTGACCTCCAAAAGTGCTGGGATTACAGTCATGAGCCACTGCACCCGGCCTATCAAAATTTCATTTATGTGTGCACACCTTTCGGCTCAGCAATTCCATTTCTAGGAATTTTTCCAGACAATCATCTGAAATGTCTGTATAAGTGTATCCATGAGGATGGTTGTAAATTTGATTGCTTAGAACAGTGCTGCCCAACAGAACTTTCTGCAATGATAGAAATGCTCTCTATCTGTGTTGCCTAATATGTAGCCACTAACCACAAGTGGCCACTGAGCATGTGCAATGTGGTCAGTGTGACTGAGGAACCAAATTTCAACTTCTAATTTTAATTAAATTTAGGTAGCCCACATGGCTAGTGCTACAACATTGCACAGCAGACAGCTATACCATTGGATATAGAAAATTACATTAAAGATTTAGTTTCCAATTTCCTGCATTACCCAGTGGTCTAGTTCTATGCTGTGCAATCTTGTAGCAACTAGTAATATGAAATAGAATAGAAAGCAGCTCCAAAACAATGATGTAACATGCTGTGCTATCTATAACAGTTGGGTTACATGAAAAAAGCAGCTTTCAAACAGCAGGCATGGTATGATTTTTTTTTTTTTTTTTTTTTTTTTGAGACAGAGTCTTGCTCTGTCGCCCAGGCTGGAGTGGTGTGATGTTGGCTCACTGCAAGCTCCGCCTCTTGGGTTCACGCCATTCTCCTGCCTCAGCCTCCTGAGTAGCTGGGACTATAAGCGCCCGCCACCACGCCCGGCTAATTTTTTGTATTTGTAGTAGAGATGGGGTTTCACCGTGTTAGCCAGGATGGTCTCGATCTCCTGACTTTGAGATCTGCCTGCCTCAGCCTCCCAAAGTGCTGGGATTATAGGCGCAAGCCACCGCGCCTGGCCGATAGTTTTATAAATAAAAATGTTAGCAGTGTCTAGAATCATTAATTATTAGCTCTGAGTGGTAAGATAACAGGTGAGGTGTTTGTCTTCGTATCTTTTTTTTTTTTTTTTTTTGAGACACAGTCTCAATTCTGTCATCCAGGCTGGAGTGGAGTGGTGCGATCTCGGCTCACTGCAATCTCCACCTCCTGGGTTCAAGCGATTCTCCTGCCTTAGCCTCCCAAGCAACTGGGACTACAGGCACATGCCACCACACCCGGCTAATTTTTGTATTTTTTGTAGAGACGGGGTTTCACCATAATGGTCAGGCTGGTCTCAAACTCCTGACCTCAAGTGATCGGCCTGTTTTGGCCTCCCAAAGTGCTGGGATTACAGGCATAAGCCACCGCGCCTGACCTCTGTCATCATATCTTTATGTGTTGCTTGAATCTTTACATTTCCGCCTTTTGGAAAAAAAAAATCTAATAATCTACTGTCAAATCTCCCAAATCCACAAGTTACCTGAGAACATCTACAAACGTTCTCAAAGCACTGGTTAAAATAATTCTAGAATTTAATTTGCTAGAATGTATGATACTTCACTGTACTACACAATAGAGCTGACATTTTCTTAGCAAGAGATGATAGGTAAGAGAATTTTGAAATTCTCTCTTACTCGGTTTCTGTTGTTGATATGTCTGCATAATTCCTCAAGATCTTTGTTGCTGAACAAATTTCCCTTAATTTCCATTTTCTTATCTTTTGAAATGGCTGCCATTAACAAGCGGTGTACTACAATATCTGAATATCTTCTTATTGGAGAAGTAAAGTGGGTATATTTATCTAATGCAAGACCTTCAAAAAGAAAGCAAAAGATCAAAATAAACAAAAGATCTTTAAAAATAACTAGCAAAAAGTTATAGCGACACATAGGAACATGGTATGATTCACCGTAATGATGGAACTCCTCCTCCGCGCAGGATCCCGTGGAGAAATACAGAGCATTGGACATGGCCTGCGTGGCCATGGAGCGCAGCAGCCTGTTCACAATGGGATCGTGGGGGTCATTCGCATTATCCAGAGAATCAGCCAGTGTTTTATTGGACCTGACAAAGAACAGAAAAATCGTTAGCTAGTCCCAGACAGTAATTTACAAGAGAACACTTTGAGAGGAACCCTTCACTCATCTGTCTGAATACCTTCATCTGCCAGTAAATTTATTTTGGACACATTTCAGAAGCACATCTTTTCAAATACAGAAATCTAGTTTGCTTTGCAGTTTAAACAAAGCAAGAGTGTCAGAATTTAAATACATTTCTTAAGTAGAAATGAATCATGTACTGATTGTAACATGAGACTAAGTTAGTGCTTGGCCATAATGGGTGGTCAAATACTCGTTGAATTGAATTCTTTACATCCTTAACCTTAAACAGTCTATATAGGTAAAATAATGGACTTGGTGTACAAGTAAAAGAAACCTAAATTAGTTTTTCTTTTTTAAAGAGGTAGTAAGCATTCTATTTATTCTGAAAATAATTTTTTTGTAGAGACAGGGTCTCACTTTGTTGCCCAGGCTAGTCTTGAACTCCTGGCCTTCAGTGATACTCCTGCCTCAGTCTCCCAAAGTGCTGGGGTTACAGGTGTGAACCACTGCATACAGCCTCAAAATAATAATTTTAAAGCCCCAGGAAATACAGAGGTATATTAAAAATAAAACTAATAATACAACATATAATTCAGTCCTATATTGTGGCTGGCTAAGGGAAAAGGGGGAAAGGAGAAATAGAGCATGATAATAAACAGAGAGGCAAGGTGTTAAGTGGTCACTATGTGAGCTTTCAAGTTTAACAGACTTGGTGGGTTCAAATCCTGGCTCTGTCCTGACTGACTGTTAAATTACAGGCAAATTACTTAATCTCTTCAGACTTAATTGACTTATCTGTAAACATGAATGATGCTGCCATCACCTCAGCATTAAGAATTAACCACGAGGATGTCTGAAAGCCCTTGTCCCATGTGCCTGGCATGCAGACAGCTCACACAGTGACAAACTAACAAACAAACATACTAGCACCGGAAGGCAGAAGCAAAAAAAAAAAACAAACCCTCTTTAAAAAAAAAAAAAAAAAAGGCTGGGCGTGGTGGCTTACGCCTGTAATCCTAGCACTTGGGAGGCTGAGGAGGGAGATCACAAGGTCAGGAGTTGCCAGTATGGTGAAACCCTGTCTCTAACAAAAATACAAAAAAATCAGCCAGGCATGGTGGCGGGCGCCTGTAGTCCCAGTTACTTGGGAGGCTGAGGCAGGAGAATCCCTTGAACTCGGGAGGTGGAGGTTGCAGTGAGATTGTGCCATGGCACTCCAGCCTGGCAACACAGCGAGACTCCGTCCCAAAGAAAAAAAAAAAATGGAGTCTCACCATGTTGTCCAAGTTAAAAAACAATCAATTTTGATAAACAAATAAAAGATATTTTAATTAGTACCTGTTACTTGACAATAAAATATTTTAAAAAACAATATATATATGTGTGTGTATATATATATATATATATATATTTTGAGACAGAGTCTCAGTCTGTCACCCAGGCTGGAGTGTAGTGGCACAGTCTTGGCTCACCGCAACCTCCGCCTCCCAGGTTCAAGTGATTCTCGCGCCTCAGCCTCCAAGTACCTGGGATTACAAGAGTGCACTACCACGCCTGGCTCATTGTTGTATTTTTAGTAGGGACAGAGTTTCACCATGTTGGCAAGGCTGGTTTCGAACTCCTGACCCCAGTGATGTGCCTGCCTCAGCCTCCAAAGTGCTAGGATTACTGGTGGTGAGCCACTGTACCCAGCCTATACTTAGTTTTTATTTATATATATTTTTTTGAGAGAGTCTTGCTCTGTCACCCAGGCTGGAGTGCAGTGGTGCAATCTCGGGTCACTGCAACCTCTGCCTCTTGGGTTCATGCCATTCTCCTGTCTCAGCCTCCCGAGTAGCTGGGACTACACGCGCCCGCCACCTTGCCCGGATAATTTTTTGTATTTGTAGTAGAGATGGGGTTTCACTGTGTTAGCCAGGATGGTCTCAATCTCCTGACCTCGTGATCCATCCACCTCAGCCTCCCAAAGTGCTGGGATTACAGGCATGAGCCACCATGCCCGGCCTGCCTATACTTAGTTTTTAATGAAAGAAGTATTTTATTCTAGAGATAGGGAGTAAAAATGTCTCATTCAGTGGAGGGTGGTATAAATTCACTGTTGATGTAGTATCTTACAATATTGTCACAAAGATGCTGCATTTTGAAATTATTGAAATAAATAGGATTAATTCTTCATCACTTAAGGGGTAGATGAAATTAAATCAAGGGTAACTAACAGGTTCCCTACTTCTGTATTGCAAATTATGGCAGGCCAGCCACACACGGTGGCTCATACCTATAATCCCAGCACTTCGGGAGACTGAGTGGGTGAATCACGAGCTCAGGAGTTTGAGACCAGCCTGACCAACATGGTGTAACCCTGTCTCTACCAAAAATACAAACATTTGCCGATCGTGGTGGCACGCGCTTGTAATCCCATATACTCGGGAGGCTGAGTCAAGAGAATCGCTTGAACCCAGGAGGCGGAAGTTGCAGTGAGCCAAGATCGTGCCACTGCACTCCAGCCTGGGTGACATAGCGAGACTCTATCTCAAAAACAAACAAACAAACAAAAAAACAAAAAAACACCAATCAATCAACCAACCAACCAAACAAACAAAAAAAACCCAAATTGTAGTGGATCAAAATTTATGCCTAAATGTCCATTGTGGTCGCTCACGCCTATAATCTCAGCAGTTTGGGAGGCCAAGGCAGGTGGATCACTTGAGGTCAAGAGCTCGAGACTAGCCTAGCCAACATGGCGAAACTCTGTCTCTGCTAAAAATACAAAAAAAATTAGCTGGGCGTAGTGGCATGTGCCTGTAGTCCCAGCCACTTGGGAGCCTGAGGCAGGAGAATCATTTGAACCTGGGAGGTGGTGGTTGCAGTGAGCCGAGATCGCACCACTGCACTCAAGCCTGTGTGACAGGGCAAGACTCTATCTAAAAAAAAAATGAAATAAAAAACCAAGGAACAAAATTATGCCTAAATATACATGTTTTAAGTCTCTATACATAACAATGAAGAGAGAAAAGTGTGTCTTCAAAAATGCAGAGAGCCAACAATCTGTTTTCTCTTTTTGGTCAAAGATCTGGCTGTCACATTTTAAGAACAACTATAAGATAAATAAATATACAGCATGCCCCTCCATTGCTCTGCCCCCTCAAAAGAGGAATACCGTGTATCTATGAAGAAGCCTTTGGCTTTAGCACATTCCCGGAGTTCTGAAAAGAACTCCTGGTGTGGAGGAGGGTGCTGGCGCAGCAAGGCCTGATGAGGGAAGCTCTCCCAGATCTTCTTGGCGACCCAGTGGTTGGCCAGGATCATGCATTCAGCCACTGTCTCATGGACTTCCAGGGGCTGCTTGGGGATGAGGTCATGAATGTTTTTTTTGTCATCTAGCTGTACGCGAACCTCTACCCCTTCCAGTTCCAGGGCACCACATCCATCTCGTTTAGCTCTGACATGGCGAGCTATGTCGGTCAGCTTTCCAATTGCCCACACTAACTCCTCCAGCTTGGCTTGTCTGCTCTTCTCATCCAAGTCTTTGAATTCTGGAATATCATCAACAACACTAAAATTTCCATCCAGTAGTTCTTGGGCTGCTTCATAGAACAGTTTGTATGCTGATCGAATAATGGTTCTGCCATACCACACTTCCTTAATTTCATAAGAGGTTTTATCCAGTTCCCACATGATGCTTACAGCATACCTACAAAAACAGTAACATTGACAATATCACTATTAAATTCATCTGGCTTTTGTTTTGTTTTGTTTTGTTTGAGACAGGGTCTTGCTCTGTCACCCAGGCTGAAGTGCAATGGCATGATTGCTGCTCACTGTTGCCTCAATCTCCTGGGTTTGAGCAATTCTCCTGCCCAAAGTGCTGGGATTACAGGTGTGAACCACCATGCCCCACCTAAGTCTTCTATTTTTGAAGCAAGTAGAATTTGACCTAACTGTAACTTAAAAAAAATTACAAAGCTACAGGTTTCTGGTTTGATTTGTCAATCCAACCACCTTACAACTAAATCAAAAAATATTTTAAATTAAAACAACAGTTAGACTGGGTTTTGTTGAGCTCTGAACAAATTTGAAATGAGTTCATATGTGACATTACAAACCCTACTTTATGTCCTCCATTTTTTTTTTTTTTTTTCTTGAGATGGAGTCTCGCTCTGTTGCCCAGGGTGGAGTGCAGTGGTGCTATCTTGGCTCACTGCAACCTACCTCTTCCAGGTTCAAGTGATTCTCCTGCCTCAGCCTCTAGAGTAGCTGGGACTACAGGCACGCACCACCACGCCCGGCTAATTTTTTCTATTTTAGTAGAGACACGGTTTCACTGTGTTGCCCAGGCTGGTCTCAAACTCCTGAGCTCTGGCAATCCACCCACCTCGGCCTCCCGAAGTGCTAGGATTACAGGCGTGAGCCACCGTGCCCGGCCATGTCCTCCATTTTGATTAGAAAAGCATGACACTGATAGAGTCAAGTCTTTTTAGCTCAGTAAATTAGAGCAAAGTCTTGCAAATCCTACAGGATGACACTGAACTGTGATATCAGTCTTGATGACGGCTAAATTAGCAAAAATTTCATTTAGCAAAAAAAACTCTTTGCCACCAAGTCATTTTATTAAAAAAGTATACATTTGGAACTCAAAAAAAACCACAGGGCTAATTTTCCTAATATGTAAAGAGCTTTTACAAATTAATTAGTAATTGATCTTGAATCCAAAAGAAAAATGGGCAAAGAATATAAAGTAGTTAACAGAAAGGGATACCTAAGTGACTGTTAAACATACAAAAAATGGTTAGCTTTATTCATAATGCAAATTAAAGCCAATCTAAGATACCATTTTTCATTTATCAAATTGGCAAAGATAAAAAAATACAACATACTGTGCTGGCAAGGCTGTGGGAAAATACGCACTCTCATACATTGGCAACAGGAACATAATTGGTGGAACATTTAAAGAGGGCGATTTGATTATACTGATCTAAACACAAATGTACATACTCTTGACACAGAGATCCCATAATCAAATATGGGAATTTCTCTTTCATATATACTGTATTTTTAAAAATGTGAAATGGGCTGGGCGTGGTGGCTTACATCTGTAATCCCAGCATTTTGGGAGGCTAAGGCGGGAGGATCACTTGAGCACAGGAGTTCAAGACCAGCCTCGGCAATATGTGAAACTCGGTCTCCAAAAATAAAAATAAAAATGAAAATGTGAAATGACTTATGTTCAAAGTTAACTCCGTACAGCTTTGTTTGTAAAACCAAAATACGGGAAACTATCAAAATTTCCATAGATAGTGCAACTGTTATTAATACGGAATGATCTCTAAGATACCAGTAAGTTTTTTTTAAAAAGGAAGATGCTAAACAGTATATATATAATGCAACCATTTGTGTAAAAAACAAAGATCACATATGCATATTTGTGTGTGTAATATATCTAGAAAAACTAATATGTAACTGGTAAATGAGAGAAAGTGATAGGGAGGAATCTTTTATTAAATACCTCTTGGGATATATGAGTTTGGGCCTATATGATTCTATTACCTATTCAAAGAGAAACATAAATTTTAACCTTAACAAATGAACAAACAAAAAACTCCCCAAGTTCATGATCCTCATGCCAAACAACTTCATCCGGGCAACGCATAAGCACAAAGCTACACACATTTGTTCTCAGATTTTAGCCGACTTTAAAAAGCCAGTAACAGAGGGAGATGCAGCCCCACTGCTAGCAGACAGAAGAGAGGAAGGGAAGGGTAGGGAAGGCTGGAGAAATAAAGCTGCCTAAAGATAAGTGGTGTGGGGTTGGGGTCAGGGGTGTTGTTGAGAGATCAGAGGGGAGACCCAGGGCTGGGGTGGGGCAGAGCAGAGAAGAAAAATGAGGCCGGAAGCAGGCAGCATCGGGAGCCACAGAAGGGCCAGGACAAGCTTTGAAGACAAAAGCCATAAACTCACCTATCAACGCCTCCCAGAAGGGAACACAAATCGGCACTGAGGACGGAAGGCAGCATGTCATAGCGACGATCTGCTAGATAATAAGTGGTGGCCCTGTGAATGACACACATGCGGCACCGCGACCTTCAGCAGGGAGAAGCAGAACTGCTGACTGTGTGGGCCGCAGGGAGGTAAATGGCCAAAATCTCACTACAGATTCCCCAAGGCTGTTGCTGTTTCATAAAGTGCAGCAGACTGGGTAATAAAACTATTCCCATGGTCCCATTTTTCTAAGTGATACTGCTTTGGGCTGAATAGTCTTCCACTGATAAGAGAAAGAAAGAGCAAGTGACAGTGAATCTTTGTTGCATAAGAAAAATTGGAGTGTAATGATCCAGCATTTTTATAAAATAGTATATTACTACATGAAAATTTAACCTATTTCAGTTTAGTAGGAAACAATATGTGAAAAGGTTATGTTAAAAGGAAAGGTAAATTGATCAAGGTACTGTTTTTCTAAACGAAAATGGGGAGTGGACCTCAACTTTTTTTTTTTTTTTCTGGAAGGGACCTTCAGAATTACACAAACATGAGATCTTTGAACACCTGAAACTAGTACAGACACAAAATACACAGTCACATATATACAACCATAGAGCTGATTTCAAATAGCATTACCTTGTTCTAGCTTCAATATCAATATAAGAATTTGGTGCCACAAAGTGTGTTACATCTGCGATGTGGACCCCAAGTTCCAGGTTGCCATTATTTAAGGTTCTGATTGAGAGTGTGTCATCCACATCTTCACAACCTTTGGGGTCAATGCTGAATACGAGATGGCTTTTCCTCAAGTCTTTACGTTTTTGTTCCTCTTCACGACTCACTTTCCAGGGATTTTCTGGTGTGTTTACCGGCATCTCACACATCTGTATGAGAGGTCAAATATTCAGCAATTCATGCACCACACATTTCTGTAAAAATCCACTCACTGATATTCTCAATGCGACCACAGAGAAATTCATTCATTCTCAATTACCTTCTGCATCAACCTATGTCGGCTTCCTTTGATCAATAATTGTTTATTAGGTGCCTCAGATATCCGGGGTACTGTGCTGGGCTCTGGAAAGTCAGGAGTCAACAAGAAAGACAAAGTCCCATACCCCTGAGGACCCTTACATTTGGACAGAAAATGTCCCACAACTTCTACCAGTCTCTTTAGTTACAGGGGCTTGGAACAAGAGTACAACATGTAGCCCATTTTCAAATGATCCATTCATTTAAATGTAGTCAAGCTTTAAATTTAAGACTTGAAAAAATAATCAACATGTTCCAAATATTAAAAGCTTACCCCTTAAAGATAATTTTATACAAGAGCTATCTAGGGCATTTTCTCTCCATTATTATCTGTTTAAGCTATCAATTTGCAGTTAAGTAGGCTAAAAGGGAAGAGAAAATTCTAGTCCTATGATGTATAGCTCACACTTTATTTTATTGTAACATTTTCACTAAGAGCTGCCAAACAAGTCAACAAATAATTTCCAGAAACTAATGTTAAATATAAAAATTTAATGATGTAAAATATTCTAAAATAGTTTACTATGATAGCTCCTATTCTGTGAAAAAATGAAAATAAGAACACCCAGACACTCCTTATGGCAATGCAAATGGGTCCAAATTTTCTGGAGAACAATCTGCTAGTACATATAAGAAGTTATTTAAATCTTTTATACCCTTTGACTTGGTAATCTCACTTTAAGGATTACATTCCAAGAGAATGATCAAAAAGATATTAAAAAGCAGGCCAGGCGTGGTGGCTCAGGCCTGTAATCCCAGCACTTTGGGAGGTTGAGGCGGGCGGATCACAAGGTCAGGAGATCGAGACCATCCTGGTTAACATGGTGAAACCCCATCTCTACTAAAAATACAAAAAATTAGCCAGGTGTGGTGGTGTGCGCCTGTAGTCCCAGCTACTCGGGAGGCTGAGGCAGGAGAATTGCTTGAACCCAGGAGGCAGAGGTTGCAGTGAGCCGAGATCTTGCCACTGTACTCCAGCCTGGGTGACAGAGCAACACTCCATCTAAAAAAAAAAAAAAAAAAAAAAAAAAAAAAAAAAAAAAAGGGGTTTTTAA
>NC_037674.1:41822067-41831604 GCF_003255815.1 Theropithecus gelada | reverse complement strand
AAAAAAAAAAAAAAAAAAAAAAAAAAAAAAAAAAAAGAAATTAAAAGCAGTGTTTATAAAAATGTTTGAAGTAACTTTTTTTTTTTTTTTTGACGGAGCCTCACTCTATCGCCGGGGCTGGAGCACAGTGGCGCGATCTTGGCTCACTGCAACCTCCGCCTTCGGGGTTCAAGCAATTCTCCTGCCTCAGACTCTTGAGTAGCTGGGATTACAGGTGCCCACCGCTATGCCCAGCTAATTTTTTTGTGTGTTTTTAGTAGAGACAGGTTTTCATCATGTTGGCCAGGCTGGTCTCAAACTCCTGACCTGGTGATTCACCCGCCTTGGCCTCCCAAAGTGCTGGGATTACAGGCGTGAGCCACCGCACCCGACCTACATTTTTTTATAATACTGAAAAATTAAACAGCTGAATGCTCAACAATTGAGAAATGCTTAAGCAAACTAGGGTATGTCAATATACCATAATTTACCATTATCATTAAAATAAGTAGGCTATGTCAATATATAAAAATAATTTTAAGTGAAAGAAGCAGAACAGAAATCAGCGTGTGCACATGATGAATATAGTCATGCAAGAATAATACACAAGATTTATGAGGGTTTTAAAAGATCATGAAGTGATGGAAATAGCTGATATTTTATGTTTATGGGATTTTTGTTTTCTGTAAAGGTTCACAAAAACTGTTTCATAATGAGCATAATTTTTGACCCATGGGTCGGAGATGTATGGATCCCAGGAATCCATCCCCTGTAGCTTTATGCAGCCTCTGGTTGAATGATTTGGACAGAGTGTGGAGCTCAGTTGGGTCTGTAACTAGGTGTCCTTGTAGTTGCTGGGGACGGATGTATACTGACTATAAGACACTGACATATCATTTTTAAGCCCAGTTGGAAAATATAAAAATTTGAGAGCTATGAGGCGATAGAAAACTAATTCTACACTTAAAGCTGACTTCAGTTTGGTCCAAATATAGAATAAAGAGGAGTGAGATTTTTCCATTATCTGTAGCTTAACACAGTGGGTTGTTACATAACACAGAGACTTTTCTTTCTTAATGATGAAACAACAACAAAAGAAAAAAGAAAATGTCACTAGACCAAAGGTTTCTGGAAAACCCGACCTGAGCTTCTGAGAAAGGGATGACTGAAATACTGTTTTCCACCAGGATGGTTGCAATTTCGCCTTCCAGATCTCCAATTCTTCCTAAAACACGCACAAAATGTCCATTTGGATACACAGATGTTGACTCCCAAGAATCGATGCGCACGACCACCCTGAAGTCCTGCACAAAAGGAAAAAATAAAACACAGCTGAGCACCAGGAGTTAAGTGGGTCAATTAGAGGCATCAAACAAGAGGCAAACAGCACTGGGTTCCAAAGAGAGTGGCCAGTTGCAAATAGTGGTGTACAGTAGGTTTATTTTTTGTTTTTCATTCTTTCTATTACTAAATTGCCAGATGGTATGAAATGCTTGACCCAGTGCTTTGAAGGGAGGTATTACCTCTCTACGTCAATGAAGAGGGCTGCAAATTTTAGTCTGCTAAAGAGAGCCTGCATAAGGCTTCAAGATGTAAGACATTCTAGTTAACACTTGCAACACAAGGGGAAAACTCAATTATGCATGGTCCAAATTAAGTTTTAAAACAATAATCTTAATGTTTTGTGTGTGGGAGGTAGCTCCTAATTTCTTTGAAGTCTATTTTTCTTTCTTTCTTTTTTTTTTTTTTGTGAGATGGAGTCTTGCTCTGTCACCCAGGCTGGAATGCAGTGGCGTTATCTTGGCTTACTGCAGCCTATGCCTCCCGGGTTCAAGTGATCCTCCTGCCTCAGCCTCTCACATAGCTGGGATTACAAGCGTGCACCACCATGCCCAACTAATTTTTGTATTTTTTTTTCTTTTTTTTTTTTTTTTGTAGTAGAAATGGGGTTTCACCATGTTGGCCAGGCTGGTCTTTTTTTTTTTTTTTTCCGAGATGGAGTCTCGCTGTGTCGCCCAGGCTGAAGCACAGTGGCACAATCTCGGCTCACTGCAAGCTCCGCCTCCCAGGTTCACGCTATTCTCCTGCCTCAGCCTCCTGAGTAGCTGGGACTATAGGCGCCTGCCACCACGCCCAGCTAATTTTTCGTATTTTTAGTAGAGACGGGGTTTCACTGAGTTAGCGAGCATGGTCTCAATCTCCTGACCTCGTGATCTGCCCGCCTCGGCCTCCCAAAGTGCTGGGATTATAGGCGCGAGCCACCGCGCCCGGCCCAGGCTGGTCTTGAACTCCTGGCCTCAAGTGATCCACCTGCCTCAGCCTCCCAAAGTGCTAGAATTACAGGCATGAGCCACTGCGCCTGGCCTGTTTGAAGACCTCTTAAGATGGTCTTTGGCGGAGAAGAAGGTGTCAGTGTAAACTGAATCCCCATTACCCAAAAATTCCAGCAAACCATGGGAATGGAAAACATATTAGGTGCAACTGGCCTGGAGAGCCTGCATAAAGCTTCAAGATGTAAAAAGTACAATGGCCAGGTTACTGGCCGGGGACATCCTGCTTTAGTGTCTCATTTACAAACTGAAAAATATCAGGGGGAATTAAATTGGGCAATGCCCATACTCTTTGACAGAAGTAAAGGTTAATTTCTAACCTTCTTGTTTATGTCTTCTTTCCAGTGCTATATTCCTTTATGGATAATCAATTCTGTGAAGTACCACTACATCATCCCTACAGGGCAGAGTGATCGTATTTCTATATTGCTTGCTGGAGGAAAGCTTGTTAGTGTTGGCAAAGTGTATCTATTGAAAGTTTCTGTCTTGGACAGCTGGATAATGTATGTTCTCTCTGGTTGTCCTACACAGCTCTTTCTAGGACAATTTCTCTCTGGCCTGAATTTATTAACCACAGACTATTTAATGGATGGTTCTCATATATTTAGAATTTTTAAAAAACAGAATCTTGGGGCTGGGCACAGTGGCTCATGCCTGTGATTCCAGCACTTTGGGGGGCCAAGGCAGGAGGATTGCTTGAGGTCAGTAGTTCAAGACCAGCCTGTGCAACAAAGTGAGACTCCATCTCTACAAAAAACAAATTAAAAAACATAAAAACATGGCCGGGCATGGTAGCTCACACCTATAATTCCAGCACTTTGGGAGGCAGAGGTGGCGGATCATGAGGTCAGGAGTTCAAAACTGGCCTGGCCAACATAGTGAAACCCTATCTCTACTAAAAATACAAAAATTAGTTGGGCGCGGTGGTGGGAGCCTGTAATCCCAGCTACTCGGGAGGCTGAGGCAGGGGAATTGCTTGAACCCGGGAGGCTGAGGTTGCAATAAGCCAAGATTGCGCCACTGCACTCCAGCCTGGGCGACAGAGTGAGACTCTGTCTTGGAAAAATAAAACAAAACAAAAAACCCCCCCAAAAAACACATCCCAGTATCTTGGAATGCCAGATGCCTTCAACAATTCATTTCCTTATATGCAAAAGAATTAATAATGCTTTCTGGTACTGCTAAGAAGCTGACAGAGACAGAGGAAGAGCAGAGATTCCACAGTAGAGGCGGAATGCCAGCCACCTGGAGGGCTTCAGCTTGCTGAGTGCTAATTCGAATTTTGGGAATTCTGTAATCCCAAGGTGTAACCAGGATTTTCTGAGCATTTTTGCCCTGAGATTGGACCTCTTCTTTGGATGGAAATGTCACCACATAATCCCGCCAGTTCTTCTGAAGTATGCCCACCACTCGACCTTTGGGAAAACAAAACAAAACAAGGCATTAACTAGTTAGGTGCCACCTATCTGGACTCTGACCACCTCAGGCAGTAAGGAAAAGAAAAAGAAATACAGTGTCCTATTTTTTTTTCAAGCACATCCACCCAACTCAAGACGTTTTTGAAAGGAAGCTTTTATTAACAACAATAATGGCTGGGCATGGTGGCTCATGCCTGTAATCCGAGCACTTTGGGAGGCTGAGGCAGGAGGATCATGTGAGGTCAGGAGTTCAAGACCAGCCCGACCAACATGGTGAAACCCCACCTCTACTAAAAATACAAAAATTAGCTGGGCATGGTGGTGCGCACCGGTAATCACAGCTGTTCAGGAGGCTGAGGCAGGAGAATTGCCTGAACCTGGGAGGTGGAAGTTGCAGTGAGCCAAGATGGTGCCACTATACTCCAGCCTGGGCAGCAGAGTGAGACTCTGTCTCAAAAACAAACACATAAACAAAATCCAAAACACACACAACAACAACAAGAAAAGGTATGTTTTAAGATTTGCCTTTTTGGTATTTTATTTTAAAGATGGATAATTTAAAAACACTTTTTGTTTCTCTTTCTTTCTCTCTCTCTCTCTTTCCTTCTTTTTAAGAAACAGGATTTCACTATGCTGTGTAGGCTAGAGTGCACTGGCTATTCACAGACACTATCATGGTACGTTACAGTCTCAAACTCCTGGGCTCAATCCATCCTCCTGGGTAGCTGGGTCTATGGGCACGTGCCATTATGCCCAGCAAAGACGGCTAACTTTTTAAATAACATTGTCAGTATGCTCTCTCTTCCTGAGATAACATTTAGAATCCACTTGTCCCATTTTCTCTCTTTTGCCATTATCTTACCAATCTTGTTTTGATATATTGGGAAAAGTCAATGATTTTCACTCTGGTTTTAAACCACGCCCTCAACTGCGCATTTTCAGTCTTTCTTGCCTTCTCTCACCAGCCAATCTCATTTGGTCCATTATACACAGAAAAGTATACAGATCATAAGACTGACACACAACACTTCCAATCATCACTGACTGAAGCCGAGACCAAACTTTAATAGTTAAAAATATTCTTTCTTCTTTTGTTTTTCACAAAAATTTATTGTGCTCCAACCAGGGATGAGGCTTTGTTCTAGGTCCAGGGAATATAGCAGTATCATAATAGGTAAACTCCCTGATTTCATGGAGTTTATAAAAAATCAGTTTGGATGTCTGTGGGGGTGGAAAATAGACCAAAAAAAAAAAAAAAAAGTGAAGTTGTGACAGTTGCTAAGAAAGATACAAGGTAGGGTAAGGTGACCAAGAGTGACAGAGGGTCAGAAGTGGCAGCTATTTTAAATAAAGTGACATTTGAACAGTGACTTGAGGGAAGTGAGGAAAACAGATGTGAGGCTATTTGGGGAAAGCTTCATCCGGGTGGTAGAAAGAACAAGTCTTCAATGCAGCTGGAGCAGAAGCATGAAGAGGAAAATGGCAGAAGGCGGCCTCAGCTGGTGGGGCCTTATAGGCCATGGTAAGGACTTTGGATTTTATTCTGAGTGAAACAGGAACCAGCCATTGAAGAGTTTTGAGCAGAGAAATGAGAGGAGCCAACTCTCGCTTTCTTTTTCTTTTTTCTTTTTTGGAGACAATGTCTCACTCTCTTGCCCAGGCTGGAGTACAGTGGCGCGATCTTAGCTCACTGCAACCTCCGCCTCCTGGGTTCAAGCAGTTCTTGTGCCTCAGCTTCCCAGTAGCTGGGACTGCAGGTGTGCACCACCACGCCCGGCTAATTTTTGTATTTTTAGTAGAGACAGGGTTTCATCATGTTGGCCAGGCTGGTCTCGAACTGCTGACCTCAAGTGATCCATCCACCTCAGCCTCCCAAAGTGCTGGGATTACAGGCATGAGCCACAGCACCCTCTTCCTCAACTCACTTTCTGAAGGATCATTGTGTGTCTGAGTGGAGAAAAGACTACATGGGGAGGGGCAATGGTGGGAGCAGGGAGAGCAGTGAGGAGGCTGCTGCAACGATCCTGAGGTGCCAATGGACTGAAGTGGGAGAGCTGTGGGGGAAGTGTGGCAGGTGGCTGAATTCAGGCCATGCATTAGAGTTGGAGCTGCCAGCATTTGCTGATGAGTAAAAAAAAAAAAAAAAGTAAAGGATAACCCCAAGGTGTCTTGGGTTGACCAACTCCAAGAATGAATTTGCCCTTTACTGAGACTGGGGGACACGTGGGGAACAGCAGGTCTAGGGGTGAAATCAGGAGTCTGTGTGGGACATGTTAAGTCTGAGGGGAAGATGCCAAATAGACAACTGAGTAAACAAAACCAGAAGCCGAGGAAGGGCCAGAGATACAAAATCAAAGGACTGCAGGAGATCCCCAAGGGAGAGAGTGCAGAGAACAGAAGATCCAGCGTGGGGCCCTTGCATATCCAAGAGGACAATGAGATGCAGAGCCAGGAGGAGAATTGAGAAGAGCAGCCAGCTGGGTGGGAGAACTGGGAGAAGCCCCATGGAAGGCAGAGGCCCCCCAGCCAAGTGCTGCTGACAGCTTCCAGATGACAGAGGCTGACCAGTGCTCTGGCAGTGGGGTCACTGGTGACCTTGGCAAGAACAACTTTAGAGGAGTAGGGCTTGGGAGGTGTCAGAATGGCAGGCATGAGAGGCTGGCGGGGAGGAAGAGAGAATGTAGAGTAACTATACTCTGACTTTAAAGATAAGGGGCAGCAGCTGAAAGGGACGTGGGACTCAGAGAGGATTTTTGGTTTGATTTTAAGAGGAAAGCCATTACAGCATATCTGGGTACTGATGAGAGTAAAATAAACCCGCAGAGGGGAAACTGATAATGGAGGGGAAGAGACTATATCTCGTGTTAGGAACTATTATTGTACAACCTGTGACTATAGTTAATAACAATGTACTGTATTCTTGAAAATTGCTAAGAGAGTAGATCTTAAGTGTTTTCACCACACAGTGTGTGAGGTTAACACACTGGGTTAATTAGCTCAGTCTAGCCATTCTCCAATGTATTATATCAAAACATCATATTATATGCAATAAATACATTTAAAAAATCATATTATATACAATAAATACAGTTTTTGTCAATTTAAATTAAATAAATAAATAAAATAAGGGGAGTATTTCTGGATTGCTAAGGAGAAGATAAATATAATTCCACAAGAAAAATGGACATCGGAGTGGCTCTCCTGCTGGCTCACCTGTAGGCATGGGCTCACTTGGGGACTCGCCCGAAGCCTTGTCGTCACAGTCATTCTCACACAGGGCTACGGTTCTTCCTTTCCACTCATTTTTAGGGAGCAGCTCCACAACTACCACATCTCCATGAATCGAGCGGTTTCGAGCCTTCATCCCGTGGATTAGGATGTCACTGACTAAATCTGTGTTTGGGGCAGCACAGAAAAAACCCGTAAAGCCGAGGGAATGGCACACCAGTGAGGCATTCTGTGCGTAATATACTCAAAGTCTAATTGGCACTCCGGCAAGTAAAGTTTCTTCCTTTCAAAGGTAAAGTCAAACTTCTTTTGTTCTGCAGGTTAGGAATGAAGAATTGCTGGCACCATGTCATACTGTATATTGAGCTTTCATAAGTGCCACCCTCAATCATCTTTTAAAAAAATACCCCCACCGCCCTCACCACCTTTTAAAAAGGTATTAGTTCCCTGCATGCAACTACGTGAGCCTATGCTGGACTTCTGTCAAATACCTTTAGGATCCTACACAGCCAAGGGAGTGGTCAATGGGCTGAGGAACTAGATAGGGCAGAACCGACAGGGAGAATTCTGACAAACAAGGGCCCAAAGAAGGCCAGTTTCTCATTCTCTCTCAACCCAGTCACGCTCCTTTGACTAGCAGGTTTTCTTTTTCACCCTCTCATTACAGAACTAAGAACTACACCTGATTATGACACAACTTATTTACATTTTTTTTTCTTTATTACTTAAAAAAAATTTACTCCAGTAAAGCAATATAGCACATTGAGGCAGCACAGAGTAATATGTTAAAATCACAGCCAAACAGCCTTGGCTACAAATTCAGCTCCACCACTTACCAGGTGTGTGATCTTGGGCAAGTTGCTTTGCTTCTCTGTGTTGTAGTTTAAATGTATTACAATAAAATTAGAAATTATAGACAAAAAGCTAGGGGAACCCCCTCCCCCTCGACAATCCCACATACCCAATGTATGTAGGCATACATAACAGGACACATAGGACATGACAATTTCAACTTTGCTTTCTTCATTGTATAACGTCAGAATAAAAAAGGAGTACGGACATTTATGTAAGGTTTATACTGAACCTGAATCTTTACTGCTGGCTCCCTGAAGTCGAACAAAAGCTTCTATTTGGGCTCTGTGTTTGTTGACATTCAGAATTCCCTAAAATCATAATAAAAAAAAAATCAATGTGAAAAATGTTCTTTTCTGCCTGGTTTATCTCCAAAAGGTCCAGTTTTTAAAATTATGTGAAAACATCCCCATAATATTCAAGGTTTGTGATCCCTTTAGGAATTACACACACACACACACACACTTACTTATATATTTTTTTTTCCTTTTTTTCGAGATGGAGTCCTACTCTGTCACTCAGGCAGGAGTGCAGTGTCACAATCTTGGCTCACTGCAACCTCTGCCTCCTGGGTTCAAGCAATTTTCCTGCCTCAGCCTCCCAAGTAGCTGGGATTACAGGTGCCCTCCACCACGCCCGGCTAATTTTTTGTATTTTTAGTAGAGACAGGGTTTCACCGTGTTGGTCAGGCTGGTCTTGAACTTGTGACCTTGTGATCCACCTCAGCCTCCCAAAGTGCTGGGATTACAGGCGTGAGACACCATGTGCGGGTAGGAATAATATTAGTCACTAAGGTTTATTTTCTTTAGAGAAAAAATACCATCATTTTGAACTACTTTTAGCTATACAAACTGCTGAAAGTACCAGGCTCATCTTATGTAACTGATGAGTAGTCTTTTAAAAATCTTCTATCTCAAAATATCCTCCCAGGGGCCGGGCACAGTGGCTCATGCCTGTAATCCCAGCACTTTGGAAGGCTGAGGTGGGCGGATCACGAGGTCAAGAGATCAACACCATTCTGGCCAACACGGTAAAACCCCATCTCTACTAAAAATACAAAAATTAGCTGGGCGTGGTGGCGGGCGCCTGTAGTCCCAGCTACTCAGGAGGCTGAGGCAGAAGAATCGCTTGAACTTGGGAGGCAGAGGTTGCAGTGAGCCAAGATCGCACCACTGCACTCCATCCTGGCGACAGAGCGAGACTGCGTCTCAAAAATAAATAAATAAATAAATATAATTAAATTAAAATAAAAAATATATATCCTCCCAGGAATGCCATAAACTTTACTACTAAGTTGGAAACATTAGCCTCTCTAGGCATACTCATTTAAAATCCCCACACTTTTAGGGAGGGGCTTTGGAGTGATGTTCTTAGATTGTGGCTGATCATTTACTGAGTTGCTCATTAGAAATGCAAACTCCGGCCGGGCGCGGTGGCTCAACCCTGTAATCCCAGCACTTTGGGAGGCCGAGGCGGGTGGATCACGAGGTCAGGAGATCGAGACCATCCTGGCTAACATGGTGAAACCCCGTCTCTACTAAAAAAATACAAAAAACTAGCCGGGCGTGGTGGCGGGCGCCTGTAGTCCCAGCTACTCGGAGGCTGAGGCAGGAGAATGGCGTAAACCCGGGAGGCGGAGCTTGCAGTGAGCCGAGATCGCGCCACTGCACTCCAGCCTGGGTGACACAGCGAGACTCCGTCTCAAAAAAAAAAAAAAAAAAAAAAAAAAA